>NC_134354.1:434059734-434062167 GCF_048569485.1 Anomaloglossus baeobatrachus
GTCGGACAATTTGGCCATGGTGTGGAATATTTTGTTGAGGTCTTTTGCAGCTTGATTCACTCCTTCTGGGTTTGACTTGTACTTGTAGCTGTAGAAGTTGTGGAGTATCTCTTGTAATTCCGGTCTGTTGGGAGCCTCTTTATATTTTATTTCTGACGTCTTGGACCATTTATAGGATGGAGGTCGGTTGTAGAGGCTGCTCTGCTGTGGCTTTTGTGTGGATGGTTTCTCTGTAGATTTTATGTACAGGAGAAGTTGGCTGTGGTCTGACAGGTGCGTTTGTGGGGTGACTATGAAGGCGCTAATATTTGCCGGGTCCATATCTGTAATGGCGTAGTCTACTACACTCCTTCCTACATGGGAGTCTAGTGTATATCTTCCCAGTGAGTCTCCCTTTGTACGTCCATTAAGAATATGAAGACCTAAACTTTTACATAAGTTCAGGAGCTTTTTGCCACTTTTGTTGACTGTACTGTCATAGCTGTTTCTCTCTGAGTGTTCTGAGTCGTGACTGTCATTCTCTGCCCCAAATATGTAGATGTTTCCGTCTGTGGTCAGAAAGTCTTTTTCTCTCCCTGTTCTTGCATTGAGGTCTCCAAAGATGAGAACTTTGCCCAGGACCTGATAATGGGTGGCTTCTTCTTGTAAGATCTCAAAGCTGTCTGGATTGAAGTAGGGGGACTCTGGCGGTGGTATATAGGTGGTGCAGAGGTAGACATCGGACTGAGAGGTGAGGATGGAGCTGCTGATTCTGATCCATATGTGGCTGCCTCCTCTCTTCACTGGTGTGATGTACTGGTGGAGCTCTTCTTTATACCAGATCAATATTCCTCCTGAGCAGCGGCCCTGTTTGATGTTTTTATTTTTAAGGGCAGGGACAGAGATTTCTCTGTATCCGATTGGCACCAGAGATTCGTTTTCAGCTCTGGTCCATGTTTCCAGGAGGATCTGAATGTCTATATTCTTCAGTCTTTGAATAAAGTCGGGGTCATTTGTTTTACATCCAAAGGCCGAGGTGCTCAGGCCTTGGATGTTCCAGCTGCTGATTGTGAATGAGGTCATTTTTTTTTTTTTTCTATATACCTCATGTGTATATACCTTGTAATGAGTGCGGCTGTGTAAGACACTCTGGATTTACGACTGGTTTATAGGTATGTTAGATCCAGTCACATTAGTTTCCTGCACAATGTGCTGAGCAGGGTTCTAATCTCTTCCATATCTCTGCCCTGCATGTCTCTGTGTGGGGTTGATGGTCCCCTCCATGGTGGTCTCCTCCTCTGATGGCCCGATGTTGGGTGAAGGGCTTTGTTTCTGGCCTCCTGTGATGAAATTGGGGTTTCCTGTCTTTTTATTGTTGGGGGTCTTTCCATGGGATTTTGGTTGTTGTTGAGTCCAGGCATGGGGTCTCTGTTTAGTATAATGTCCTTCAGCTCTTTGGCCAGTAGGCTGACCCCTTGTTTGTTTAGGTGCTTGTCGTCGTAGAGGTGTTGGTGTTTTATGGAGGGGTGTTGTGCCAGGATCACGTCGGGCACAGCCTTGATTCTTGTGGTCAGGTCCGTGTTGATGTTCTGGGTAGTTTGGCTGGATACATCATTTCTTGGGAGCAGAGATGATAGAATTATTTTGCTGTCTGGGAATTTTAGTTTTGCCGTCTTTGCTAGTTGGGTCAGTTGTCCTGCGATCTGCTGGTGTTGGGCTGGCAGATTGTTTGTTCCTGTGTGTATAAAAATATGATTTGGGCTTGTGAACCGTGGGTTATTGATGACTGCCATCACCTGCTCAATAGTTGCACAGTGGATTTTTTTGACCCTTTTTCCTGGAAATAGTCGCCATGTTTTCAGGTATTTCCCATTTGAGTCCATTATTAGGATGGTATCAAAACGTTGTGAGGTCACGGGTGGGGTACGTGGGTGAAGCTGGGGGTCTGTGCTGGAGATTTTGCTGGTGGCTAGTTCTCTTCTCTTTTCTGTTTCTCTGGTTTGTGGTTCACTTATGTTATTTTCAGGAGCATTCATATTGTTGGAGTTATTTGGTATCTCAGTGTCCTGGCCAGTGGAGGCCATTGTGTCTGTTCTGGTGTTAGTTACCATAGCTCCCTCCTGGCCAGTGGGGGCCATGTTGTCTTCACTCCTCTGTGTTTCTATGGCGTCCTCCTGTTTCAGGTGTCCCGGAGTCTTCAGCTCTGTTATCTCCTGTCTCAGTCGGGCATTTTCATGCTGCAGTTCACACATTTTGCTTCTTATTTCCTGCAGATGCATATTCACTGCTGCATATTCACACCTCAGTTTGCTTATCTCATTCATTACTTGGTCATTTGCATTTCTGTCACCAAGGTTTCTTTGAAGTTCTTCTTTAAATTGTACAAAGTCTCTTTCTAGTTGAGATAAACAGTCTCTGAGGGTCTCGGGTGAGGGGTGTGAAGTGTTGGGGGCT
>NC_134354.1:434067367-434072367 GCF_048569485.1 Anomaloglossus baeobatrachus
ACTTTAATGCTAGAAAGATGAAAAACACATTGCCAGAATCCCTGCGTCGTGCGGAATCCAGCGCACCGTCTCACCTGACGAGGAGATCGACGGAATCACGACAAACTAGTATTGGCCAGTAAAATTGTGCTAGAGTCGTTGTGTTTGGTATCAATGTAACTGTAAAATCGAGATATTAAATATGACGCTAATATCCTTCACCTGTGTGACCCAGGGGCAAAGATATGAAAAACCCTAGAATTATGGAACTCTGTGAACATCAGAGCACAGCCCACAAGTGACTGTAAAATGATGTCACAGGCAAGGGGGGCTAGCAAGAGCATAAGAGACAGTTCCTGTCTTGGGGGGCTCAGTCAGCACGAGGAGGGCATCATGAAGGGTGATGCTGGCCGATTCTAACATCTCTTGGAGCTCCCTCCCTCCATAAGCAGACGTCACTTCTATGGCAGAAGCTTAGTAAGTTTCATGTTTATACCTTTTATTTTAATGTAACTGTTATGCCGTAATGTGTATTGTTCCCTTTTGTAACTTCTTGTATATTCTTTAAACACTGCCTATTTTCGGATTAAATATATAAAAATTTAAGAGTTTCTTTCCTTATGCTTTATATACGAATCCAAAACCCCGAAGGGCCTTATGCTATCTGAAACGGGTTCCCAGCTACCTGTAGAAAGTCTGGGTGGTGGCAGCGTAATTGTTATTGCATAGAATTATTGGAGTGCTATCATTAAGGGTACCGAGGTATATAAATAGTCCATTAGCAGGAATCAGAGATATACATTTACCCTTGCTGTGAGACCTCCAATATTTGGCATTATCAGCTCAGCAGCCTCATCTTATGCATTGTCCTGCAGTACCAAAAGTGGCCTGCAGACAAGGGGGGCGCTAGAAAGTAGTCGTGTGTAACAAATCAG
This sequence comes from Anomaloglossus baeobatrachus, assembly GCF_048569485.1. NCBI lineage: Eukaryota > Metazoa > Chordata > Amphibia > Anura > Aromobatidae > Anomaloglossus > Anomaloglossus baeobatrachus. The sequence continues at coordinate 434,068,282 of NC_134354.1, forward strand.
TGAACAGCTGCGGATTTCTGAGTGACTTCCCCGCCTGTTCGTGACAAATTGGTGGCAAGCGGTGGGATATATAAAGCATTAGTGATCTGGTTTGAGCAATCATCCCTTTCACTAAAAACTTGCAAAAGTTTTGAGGAGTGAACTCAGTGTTTAAATATACCTGGAACAATACTGTACGTGTAGCAGTTACCCCCTCCCCTTCTCTCTTGTTTTCTATCCTATCTTTTATTTGGCAATTATGGATGCTGTGTCAGAAGCCTGGTACAATCAGCAGAAGAAGGAAGTTCTTGCTGCACTCTGCAGATCCAAGTTGATTGATGGCCATGGCAAAACGAGGCAAGACCTCATTAAAGAACTTTTACAATGGGACGCAGAGCACGTTCATTCCCCCAGTGCTGGAGAAGAGGAGGCAAGCCAAGCCCAGGATAGTGCTTCTGCAGAGTCCCCACCATCAACTGCAAGCCAGAGCAGTGACCGGGGCAACATGGACCCTTTCCTGAAGATGGCTCTACAACAATTCGCTGCAGATGACCGGCAGGGACGGCTAAACCTCATTCAGCAATATCGAGAGGCTGAGAGAGCCGAGCGAGAGGCTGAGAGAGCCGAGCGAGAGGCTGAGAGAGCCGAGCGCCAGGCTCAGGCCGAGCGAGAGGCTGAGAGAGCCGAGCGAGAGCGCCAAGCCCAGAGAGACCATGAATTGAATATCCTCAAAGCCCGGCAGCAGACATCTTCCTCACTAAACGGTGAGTCCAATAATGCCAGCAGCTTTAAGCCCCGACCGGAGCACTTTCCTGTGATGGAAAAGGACGGGAATTTGGACAGCTTTCTGACGGGATTTGAAAAGACTTGCTTGCAGTACCAGTTGCCCGCAACACAATGGGCACAATACTTAACCCCAGGGCTGCGAGGCAAGGCCCTGGACGCGTTTGCCAGTCTCCCTCAAGAGCAGAGTGGAGACTATGGGGCCATAAAGCAGGCCCTAGTACGGAAGTATCAGCTGACTCCGGAGGTGTACCGAAAAAAATTCCGGACTCTCCAGCTCGGACCTCATGACAGCTACAGCGATTTGGAGGGTGGGCTCCAGCGCACCTTTGACCAGTGGATCCAAGGACTGTCCGTTACAACCTTTGAGGAGTTAAAGGACCTCATGGTGAAGGACCAACTCCTACATGTCTGTCCTGTGGAGGTTCGACAGTTTGTTATGGACCGAGAGCCCAAGGAGGCCTCAAAAGCAGCCCAGATTGCCGACGCCTATGTGGCCAACCGTGCATCGGAGGTGCGGAAGCCGTCCACCACTAGCTGGAAAGGGGGTAAGATGACAACTACAACCACCCCTGCCCCTACCAGCCGACCTCCCGGAGGTCCTGTTTCATCCACCAGTGCCCGGCCCACCTCTGACACTCGCAGGTGTTTTTCCTGCAACCTGCCTGGACACCTCAGCTCTGGTTGCCCAGAGAGGCAGAAGAGGAACCCCACATCCAAGGCCCAAGGGCCTACTGGAACTGTCCTGTTGGCAAGGAAGGCGGGTGGTAGGGCCTGCGAAAACCTACACCCCGTCACCGTAGGCGGAACCCCCACTGTGGGGCTCAAGGACACTGGGGCCGACAGAACACTGGTCCGCCCTGAACTGGTACCCCCTGAAAACTTTATCCCGGGAAAACTCCTGACTGTCGCCTTGGCGGGGGGTGTCCACCACTCCTTCCCAATGGCCCTGATTCCCCTCGACTGGGGTGCTGGAGAGGGTGGAGGGAAGTGGGGGTGGATGAACATCTACCAACCAATGTTTTATTGGGGACTGATCTGGGGCGATTAGTTGCACAATTTCTCCCTGATGATCCTCCCGAATCCAAAAAGTCAGGTGATACAAATGTTGTTGATCAGTCATGTGATGCAAATGTTGTTAAATCATGTGATGCAAATGTTGTTGATAAGTCATGCGACCCGAATGCGGATATCCAGAACGTGATTACAAATGTTGTGCATGGTAATAAAGTGGAGATTTGTACAGGGGAACTCAGCCATGCCACGCGGCAGGGTGACGTGGCTGAGGACAACCCCAAGGTAGCAAGTGTCTGTGCTGACAGAGATGGAGGAAGACATGAGAACCACGAGGACAGTGGCCAAATGCAGCTGAGCAGTGTCACAGCGGACAGTGACACAGCCAGTAGTACCTGTCAGGCTGATGGGGAAGAGTGGTTATTCCCCGGGGAGACAGCCTTCATCGGTGCTGTCACCCGCAGTCAGAGTGCCCAGAACGCAAATGAAACCCTGCCTTCTGACACCTCTTCACCCAGAGGGATAACTGAACTGGTGATGGACCCAGAGCAGGTCCCAGAGGGTCCCGGTGAGGTTGTAACCTTAACGTCACTTTTGGCTGCCTCTAGCCAAGAGTTTCAGGTGGCTCTACGAACTGATGCCAGTCTAGAGACGTTAAGGGACCTCGCAGAGAAGCCCTCCTCCGAGACCGATAAGGAGAGGGTATTCTGGGACCAGGGAAAGTTGTACCGGGAGACAATTCCCTGTAACCCCCAACAAGAGTGGCTGAAGGAAAAACAGCTGGTGGTGCCTCACCGCTTTAGGAGTGAGTTGCTGCGGATTGCCCATGAGATCCCACTCGCCGGACACTTGGGGGTTAGCAAAACCAAGGCCCGGCTGTCTCACCACTTCTATTGGCCCAAAATGGGGACAGATGTTGCCAACTACTGCCGCTCCTGTATCACATGCCAAAGAGTGGGAAAGTCAGGGCCTGCTCCCAAAGCTCCCCTGATCTCTTTGCCGGTGATAGAGGAGCCTTTCCAGAGGGTCGCTGTGGACATTGTCGGGCCTCTGGCCGTCCCCAGCAGCTCTGGAAAACGGTTTGTCCTTACTGTGGTAAGGCAGTGGCTCTGTCCTCAGTTAGAGCCGATAAGGTGGCAGATGCCCTCTTGACCATATTCTCCCGAGTAGGATTTCCCAGGGAGATGCTTACCGACCAGGGGGACTCAGTTCATGTCTCGTCTAATGGAGGCTCTCTGTAAGAAAATGCAGGTGCGGCATCTGATATCAAGCGCTTATCACCCACAGACCAATGGTTTGTGTGAGCGATTTAATGGTACACTTAAGCAGATGCTTAAGATGCTGGTTGAGTCACATGGACGCGACTGGGAGCGGTATCTCTCACACCTGCTGTTTGCCTACAGAGAGGTACCACAGGCCTCAACGGGGTTTTCCCCCTTCGAGCTCCTGTATGGCAGACGAGTCCGGGGGCCTCTTGGTCTGGTAAGGGAATCCTGGGAAGAGGAACTGAATCCCCAGAAGTGTCCGTTGTGGAGTATGTCATTCGGCTCCGTGACAAGATGCAGTCAATGACGCAGATGGTGCATGAGAATATGGCGCAAGCCCAGGCCAGCCAGAAGCGATGGTACGACCAACACGCTCGAGAGCGGGTGTATGAAGTGAATCAGAAGGTGTGGGTCCTGGTCCCAATGACCCAGAACAAGCTTCAGGCGGCCTGGGAGGGTCCATACCTGGTGCATCAGCGCCTCAATGACGTAAACTATGTGGTCACCATCGACCATGCCAGGAAGAGGCAAAAGGTCTTCCATGTCAACATGATGAAAGCTCATCATGACAGGGAAGCCTTTGCTCTTCCTGTGTGTAGTCTTCCCGAGGAAGGCGAAAGTGAAGTCTTGGTGGACTTGCTCGCCTCAGCCCGGGATGGAGGGTCTATCGAGGAGGCGGCATTCAACCCACAGCTATCCTTGGACCAAAAGTCCCAGCTGCGGGAGGTATTCCGGCCCTACCTGATGACCTTCACGAATGTCCCAGGGAAGACATCCCTAGCCACCCACCAGGTGGACACAGGGAGTCATTCCCCAGTTCGTCAACCCCCATACCGTGTCTCCCTAGAGGTACAAAAGGACATAAAAAGGGAGATCGATGAAATGCTAGTCCTGGGAGTGATCCAGAGGTCCAAAAGTGCATGGGCCTCGCCTGTAGTCTTGGTTCCCAAAAAGGACCGGACAACCCGGTTTTGTGTGGACTACAGGAGGCTAAATGCAATCACAGCACCCGATGCGTACCCAATGCCACGCATCGACGAGTTAC
>NC_134354.1:434077367-434082367 GCF_048569485.1 Anomaloglossus baeobatrachus
GGAAGCTTAAGGTATTTATGACTTTGGGTGATGGTAGAACAAAGCCAAAAGCTGCAGAGAAAGACAATTCTTTGTAATATTGGCGGAAAACTCCCAAAGCAGGTTTTGAAGTGCAACTTTAATGCTAGAAAGATGAAAACACATTGCCAGAATCCTGCGTCGTGCGGAACCCAGCGCACCGTCTCACCTGACGAGGAGATCGACGGAATCACGACAAATTAGTATTGGCCAGTAAAATTGTGCTAGAGGCGTTGTGTTTGGTATCAATGTAACTGTAAAATCGAGATATTAAATATGACGCTAATATCTTCCACCTGTGTGACCCAGGAGCAAAGATATTGAAAAACCCTAGAATTATGGAACTCTGTGAACATCAGAGCACAGCCCACAAGTGACTGTAAAATGATGTCACAGGCAAGGGGGGCTAGCAAGAGCATAAGAGACAGTTCCTGTCTTGGGGGCCCAGTCCTGCACGAGGAGGGCATCATGAAGGGTGATGCTGGCCGATTCTAACATCTCTTGGAGCTCCCTCCCTCCATAAGCAGACGTCACTTCTATGCACAAGCTTAGTAAGTTTCACATTTATACCTTTTATTTTATGTAACTGTTATGCCGTAATGTGTATTGTTCCCTTTTGTAAATTCCTGTATATTCTTTAAACACTGCCTATTGTCGGATTAAATATATAAAAAATTTAAGAGTTTCTTTCCTTATGCTTTATATACGAATCCAAAACCCCGAAGGGCCTTATGCTATCTGAAACGGGTTCCCAGCTACCTGTAGAAAGTCTGGGTGGTGGCAGCGTAATTGTTATTGGCATAGAATTATTGGAGTGCTATCATTAAGGGTACCGAGGGTATATTAAATATTCCATTAGCAGGAATCAGAGATATACATTTACCCTTGCTGTGAGACCTCCAATATTTGGCATTATCAGCTCAGCAGCCTCATCTTATGCATTGTCCTGCAGTACCAAAAGTGGCCTGCAGACAAGGGGGGCGCTAGAGAGTAGTCGTGTGTAACAAATCAGTGAACAGCTGCGGATTTCTGAGGGACTTCCCCGGCTGTTCGTGACAAATTGGTGGCAGCGGTGGGATATATAAAGCATTAGTGATCTGGTTTGAGCAATCATCCCTTTCACTAAAAACTTGCAAAAGTTTTGAGGATCGAACTCAGTGTTTAAAATATACCTGGAACAATACTGTACGTGTAGCAGTTACCCCCCTCCCCTTCTCTCTTGTTTTCTATCCTATCTTTTATTTGGCAATTATGGAGGCTGTGTCAGAAGCCTGGTACAATCAGCAGAAGAAGGAAGTTCTTTCTGCACTCTGCAGATCCAAGTTGATTGATGGCCATGGCAAAACGAGGCAGGACCTCATTAAAGAACTTTTACAATGGGACGCAGAGCACGTTCATTCCCCAGTGCTGAAGAAGGGGAGGCAAGCCAAGCCCAGGATGGGACTGCTGCAGAATCCCCACCATCAACTGCGAGCCAGAGCAGTGACCAGGGCAACATGGACTCCTACCTGCAAATGGCCCTACAACAGTTCACTGCCGAGGACCGGCAGGGACGGCTGGACCTCATTCAGCAATATCGAGAGGCTGAGAGAGCCGAGCGCCAGGCCCAGGCTGAGAGAGCTGAGCGCCAGGCTCAGGCTGAGAGAGCCGAGCGAGAGGCTGAGCGAGCCGAGCGGAGAGCGCCAAGCCCAGAGAGACCATGAATTGAATGTCCTCAAAGCCCGGCAGCAGGACATCTTCCTCACTAAACGGTTGAGTCCAATAATGCCAGCAGCTTTAAGCCCCGACCGGAGCACTTTCCTGTGATGGAAAAGGACGGGAATTTGGACAGCTTTCTGACGGGATTTGAAAAGACTTGCTTGCAGTACCAGTTGCCCTCAACACAATGGGCACAATACTTAACCCCAGGGCTGCGAGGCAAGGCCCTGGACGCGTTTGCCAGTCTCCCTCAAGAGCAGAGTGGAGGACTATGGGGGCCATAAAGCAGGCCCTAGTACGGAAGTATCAGCTGACTCCAGAGGTGTACCGAAAAAAATTCCGGACCCTCCAGCTCGGACCTCATGACAGCTACAGCGATTTGGAGGGTGGGCTCCAGCGCACCTTTGACCAGTGGATCCAAGGACTGTCCGTTACAACCTTTGAGGAGTTAAAGGACCTCATGGTGAAGGACCAACTCCTACATGTCTGTCCTGTGGAGGTTCGACAGTTTGTTATGGACCGAGAGCCCAAGGAGGCCTCAAAAGCAGCCCAGATTGCCGACGCCTATGTGGGCCAACCGTGCATCGGAGGTGCGGAAGCCGTCCACCACTAGCTGGAAAGGGGGTAAGATGACAACTACAACCACCCCTGCCCCTACCAGCCGACCTCCCGTAGGTCCTGTTTCATCCACCAGTGCCCGGCCCACCTCTGACACTCGCAGGTGTTTTTCCTGCAACCTGCCTGGACACCTCAGCTCTGGTTGCCCAGAGAGGCAGAAGAGGAACCCCACATCCAAGGCCCAAGGGCCCACTGGAACTGTCCTTTTGGCAAGGAAGGCGGGTGGTAGGGCCTGCGAAAACCTACACCCCGTCACCGTAGGCGGAACCCCCACTGTGGGGCTCAAGGACACTGGGGCCGACAGAACACTGGTCCGCCCTGAACTGGTACCCCCTGAAAACTTTATCCCGGGAAAACTCCTGACTGTCGCCTTGGCGGGGGGTGTCCACCACTCCTTCCCAATGGCCCTGATTCCCCTCGACTGGGGTGCTGGGAGAGGGTTGAGGGAAGTGGGGGTGGATGAACATCTACCAACCAATGTTTTATTGGGGACTGATCTGGGGCGATTAGTTGCACAATTTCTCCCTGATGATCCTCCCGAATCCAAAAAGTCAGGTGATACAAATGTTGTTGATCAGTCATGTGATGCAAATGTTGTTAAATCATGTGATGCAAATGTTGTTGATAAGTCATGCGACCCGAATGCGGATATCCAGAACGTGATTACAAATGTTGTGCATGGTAATAAAGTGGAGGTTTGTACAGGGGAACTCAGCCATGCCCACGCGGCAGGGTGACGTGGCTGAGGACGACCCCAAGGTAGCAAGTGTCTGTACCGACAGAGATGGAGGAAGACATGAGAACCACGAGGACAGTGGTCAAATGCAACTGAGCAGTAGTCCACAGCGGACAGTGACACAGCCAGTAGTACCTGTCAGGCTGATGGGGAAGAGTGGTTATTCCCCGGGAGACAGCCTTCATCGGTGCTGTCACCCGCAGTCAGAGTGCCCAGAACGCAAATGAAACCTTGCCTTCTGACACCTCTTCACCCAGAGGGATAACGGAACTGGTTACGGACCCAGAGCAGGTCCCAGAGGGTCCCGGTGAGGTTGGAACCTAACGTCACTTTTGGCTGCCTCTAGCCAAGAGTTCCAGGTGGCTCTACGAACTGATGCCAGTCTAGAGACGTTAAGGGACCTCGCCGAGAAGCCCTCCTCAGAGACCGATAAGGAGAGGGTATTCTGGGACCAGGGAAAGTTGTACCGGGAGACAATTCCCCTGTAACCCCCAACAAGAGTGGCTGAAGGAAAGACAGCTGGTGGTGCCTCACCGCTTTAGGAGTGAGTTGCTGCGGATTGCCCATGAGATCCCACTCGCCGGACACTTGGGGGTTAGCAAAACCAAGGCCCGGCTGTCTCACCACTTCTATTGGCCCAAAATGGGGACAGATGTTGCCAACTACTGCCGCTCCTGTATCACATGTCAAAGAGTGGGAAAGTCAGGGCCTGCTCCCAAAGCTCCCCTGATCTCTTTGCCGGTGATAGAGGAGCCTTTCCAGAGGGTCGCTGTGGGACATTGTCGGGCCTCTGGCCGTCCCCAGCAGCTCTGGAAAACGGTTCGTCCTTACTGTGGTAGACTATGCTACCCGGTATCCGGAGGCAGTGGCTCTGTCCTCAGTTAGAGCCGATAAGTGGCAGATGCCCTCTTGACCATATTCTCCCGAGTAGGATTTCCAGGGAGATGCTTACCGACCAGGGGACTCAGTTCATGTCTCGTCTAATGGAGGCTCTCTGTAAGAAAATGCAGGTGCGGCATCTGATATCAAGCGCTTATCACCCACAGACCAATGGTTTGTGTGAGCGATTTAATGGTACACTTAAGCAGATGCTTAAGATGCTGGTTGAGTCACATGGACGCGACTGGGAGCGGTATCTCTCACACCTGCTGTTTGCCTACAGAGAGGTACCACAGGCCTCAACGGGGTTTTCCCCCTTCGAGCTCCTGTATGGCAGACGAGTCCGGGGGGCCTCTTGGTCTGGTAAGGGAATCCTGGGAAGAGGAACTGAATTCCCCAGAAGTGTTCGTTGTGGAGTATGTCATTCGGCTCCGTGACAAAATGCAGTCAATGACGCAGATGGTGCATGAGAATATGGCGCAAGCCCAGGCCAGCCAGAAGCGATGGTACGACCAACACGCTCGAGAGCGGGTGTATGAAGTGGGTCAGAAGGTGTGGGTCCTAGTCCCAATGACCCAGAACAAGCTTCAGGCGGCCTGGGAGGGTCCATACCTGGTGCATCAGCGCCTCAATGACGTAAACTATGTGGTCACCATCGACCATGCAGGAAGAGGCAAAAGGTCTTCCATGTCAACATGATGAAAGCTCATCATGACAGGGAAGCCTTTGCTCTTCCTGTGTGTAGTCTTCCCGAGGAAGGCGAAAGTGAAGTCTTGGTGGACTTGCTCGCCTCAGCCCGGGATGGAGGGTCTATCGAGGAGGCGGCATTCAACCCACAGCTATCCTTGGACCAAAAGTCCCAGCTGCGGGAGGTATTCCGGCCCTACCTGATGACCTTCACGAATGTCCCAGGGAAGACATCCCTAGCCACCCACCAGGTGGACACAGGGAGTCATTCCCCAGTTCGTCAACCCCCATACCGTGTCTCCCTAGAGGTACAAAAGGACATAAAAAGGGAGATCGATGAAATGCTAGTCCTGGGAGTGATCCA